>NC_029527.1:2050669-2051364 GCF_001577835.2 Coturnix japonica
TCAGAGCTGCAGCTACACCACAGCGGCAGCACCGGGGTCCTCCAGGGCTTCCAGAACAGCCCACAGAAGCCCATCCAGACATCCAGCGCGGGCCCGGACAAGAAGCCGCTCGCCTCTCCATCATCGGGCTGCGGAGACCGACAGCCGGCCCCGAAGACGCCGCACGAGCCGGTCCAGGCGGCGAGGGCCAGCCCAGGGCCGGAGCCGCTCCCGGGTAACACGTCGGGCCCGGCACATCACCAGCCAGCCCTAGTGATGCCGCAGGAGTATTATTTATATAGTTTATTTTATGATATAATATTATTTATTTATTTATTATTATTATACATATATTATATCCCCTAATAAATTTCCCAACCCTATTTCTGTGTCACGTTTGGCTTTGTTATAAATCACTCGCAGTGTCAATAGTACCGTGCAGTGTAAAGGCCGGGGCTGCTCCAGGCACTGCTGCACACTGTGTGCGATAAGCAAAACCCATGGCAAAAAGCACTCTGTGATAGACAGTTAGCAATGTTTCAGCTGTTCCTGTATATCAGTTACCATCACCAGCTGGCCCTACTGATGCTGTAGGAGGGCCGGCTGGTGATGTTATCCTTCTATCCAATGTCATCTGAATCCATCCCAATAAAACTTAATTCCTTCATGCCACTGTCAGTTTTGTTCTTCTCTGCCTTTCCAGGCTTCTCTGTGTT